>NC_136068.1:1488984187-1488989187 GCF_964261635.1 Lissotriton helveticus | reverse complement strand
CTGTCAATGAACAATAGAACACTATCAAAAATACTTATACATCTATATCGACATTAAACAACAGCACGCATCCTATTCACATATGAAGTCATCCTACTCACTTATGCAAACAATGGACCATACTTACATATTTACCTAGCAAAACACTTATACAAACACCACTACTTCTATTCATTTAGATAGTAAGTCATACTTAGTGAATTATAAAATCATTATTACAAGTATACAGTTATCCATACAGTCACTCACACAATCATTGTGTCTTATGTATACTTATTTATATACAACAACTGACACATACACTGCCTTTTATTTTTCTAGTTTGTTGGACCTGTACCTTTGAGAAATATATTTGCTCATCACCACACCCATAGAGAGATTCCCTCACCCAAACTGTTAGAACATGTAGTTTTAACTTCATATATCTACTGAATCAACTATTCACACATCTTTGGACAGTCACACACCCCCCACCGAACCACACACACTTTCACACTCCCATACAAATACTCAGTTAACTAATCAATAACTAATATAGACTTTCACATAGCTAGTAACCAACTGTAGAATCAGTTTACACAACAACTGACAAAGTGATACAGATATTCACACAGTTTAGTCACTATCCACTATATTTAGTGAGACATTATAAATTGGTCAAGTAAACAGTCAATTACACTGCTACTAAATCCTCCATCCAAATATTTATTTATATATATCCACTCATTCTTCAATGTAAATTGCTATATATATAATGCATATTTAAATAACGAAGCAAACCACATTCACTGGATGATGTCATCAATGATGTCATCAGTGATGTCATTTGAGATGTCATCAGTGATGTCACTGACCATGTCATGAATGATCTAATATGTGACATCATCAGCAGTGGATTGCGGGTGCGCGAAATATAGTTAGTACAACTAACTATATAGGAGCAATGTCATTGGTTTTGTATGAGTAAAATGTCCAGCTAGCTATAACACCACTAAAACTTATACTTTTTTGAGTGAATTTCAAAGGTTTTTTAAAAACTAATTCCTAACTTTTTCAGTGAATATATATATATATATATGTATAATTTTTTTAACCATACCTGACTAACAGACTTTATGCAAATATAAAAAACACTTTGTATTCCTTTTATTTGCTCCACTTTCATCACAACTTGTGCAATTAAAGCATTACAAAAAACATTTCTCTAAGCAAACACTACCACAATTATCATTTGTTTCAAATCTATGCATGCAGGACAGTGGTTTTGGCAGAATTGCCATTTGACAAACAGCACCTCTATTTTTATGACTTGCACTACATAAACAGAAAAGTAGTCAATAAATCATGTGAATTTCACTGATCCTTGACAGAATATCTATTCGAAGCTGAGCTTCGGTACACTATAAATTTTAGATGAATAACCTCTTTCATATCCAAGTTAAAGAAAATCAATCAAACTAACAGATCTACAGAAGGAGAGAAATGTGGCAGAGCAAGAGATGGAGATGCTGTGGGCTGCAGAAGACAAAGACAGGCCTGAGGAGGAGACTTAGGGAGCGGGGAGGAGATTCAGGATAGGTGTTCGGGAATGGGAATTGTTGACATTGTGAAATAAATATACATGGTGGGCGTTCTCATTGGTGCTGACAACACGCCGGCTGATCTTTCCCTGTCTGCACCACAACATGGGAATATACACCGCCGCTTAGCGAGTGCTGGCGAGAAATAAGAAAAAATGAGGAGGAATGATGCTGGGGTGCGAGAAAGCACCTTTTATTTTTAAAAAACCCCAAAAAAACAGAACTACCACAACAACGGAGGTACATAAAGAAATCACTAGTAAAATTAAAAATAAGGATGTAAAGCAACATAGAAGCGGCTTTACAGAAGCCAATCACAGGTTTACTTTGAATTTTGCTGGTTGCAGCCCGCCTAGTGTGGATTATGAGAAATCATATAGAACCGAAAAGCATAAATAGGACAAGTGGATGCATTGAGCGAAGTATCTTGGATAAATGATTATAGGCACATTCAAAATGTTCCTAGTTTATTATATTATTATTGTCCTATTCGGGGTGTCTACGGAGCCAACTTGAACCCGCACATCAACTCTAGGATCCTGATAGGAAAAGAGGCCCTGAGAGCAACACCTAGAACTTGTCCTTGATGGAGTTTTCTGCTTGGCTTGCTTAAAAGGTGACACCTGGCTGATAGCAGTGCATTGGCACTGGTGTTAGAGGTATGTGAAATACTGCAGCACTCCCAGATAGCATTGATGCAGTATATTTGGAAACTAGACATCTGATGCATTTTCTCTGAGTGTTTGACGCTTGTTGAAAAACAGATTGCCCAATGTCAGGGAATTTCTTCAAACCTGTGATATTTTTTTTCACATGGAAATGTGTGTGTACATTTGTTTTCCATACTGCAGTTTGGTTGCTTAAATTAGTGGCACGTGTCCTGGTACAGTACAGCATGTTGGAGGCATCAAGAGAATGTGTACTCTTTGGAAAGTGTGCTTTTGGGTAAAATGCTCAAGTGCTGCAGCCGGACGAGCACGATTCAAAAGCACTGTTTGCACTTTTGCAATATCATGTGGGGACGTGCAGTTTTCATCACCGAGTATGCGCTTAGTCCTGCGCAGTCATTTTCCACATGTTCAATATCATTAACATACTCTGCCCATTGACACATTGGCCTCCTTGCATTTCCAAAAGTTATACTAACTTATACTAAAGACATGGCCTGCTCGGCTAAGCAGCTAAAACACAGCCATGTATTAAAATACATGTTATTGGAACAGAAGTTTGGTGAATTTGTGAGTGAGCTTCGTACGTTAATTAAATTGGACCCCTGGAAAAGAAACATCATACCGGACATAGCTTACAGTCAGTAATAGGAACATGCGCCAGTACAGATTCTGATGCACTTTATATATATATATATATATATATATATTCACTGAAAAAACCATAGGTTATAGACCATATATAGTTAGGAATTTGCATTTACAAAACCTTGAAAATTCACTGAAAAAACCATAGGTTAGAGACCATATATAGTTAGCTGGACATTTTATTGACATAAAACCAATGAAATTCCATATATAGTTAGTTGCACTAACTATATATCGCGCACCCGCAATCCACTGCTGATGATGTCACATATTACATCATTCATGACATGGTCAGTGACATCACTGATGACATCACTGATGACATCTCAAATGACATCACTGATGACATCACTGATGACATCTCAAATGACATCACTGATGACATCATCTAGTGTCTGTGTGTTTTTGTAAAGTTTAAATATGTTTTACATATTGAAGAATGAGTGGATGTATGGAAGATTGAGTGTGTGTGTGGCTGGCTGGGAGGTGTGTGACTCTGTGCATATCAATGTGTACTTGTATCAGTGATTGTATAAGAGAGTAAGTATGTGTTAGTATATGTGTGAAAAGTATGGTGTTCTGTGTTTAACTGTATAGATGAGGAAATCGAAGTGTGATTGATTCTTCACAGGACTGACTAGGTGTATGAGTGCATATGATAGTGTTGTAATAATGAGTGACTGTATGTATGAGTGATTGTATGGGTGAATGAGTGAATGTGTGTGTAGACGTAGGAATCAGTGAGTGCGTATGTAGTAACTGGTATTGGTGTGTCATGATGTCATCAGTGATGTCATTTGAGATGTCATCAGTGATGTCATTTGAGATGTCATCAGTGATGTCACTGAAGTATGGTGTTCTGTGTTTAACTCTATAGATGAGGAAATGGAAGTGTGATTGATTCTTTACAGGACTGACTAGGTGTGTGAGTAACTCCATGGATGAGTGGCAGTGTGTGAGTGTCTGCATAGGTGTATGAGTGCATATGATAGTGTTGTAATAATGAGTGACTGTATGTATGAGTGATTGTATGGGTGAATGAGTGAATGTGTGTGTAGACGTAGGAATCAGTGAGTGCGTATGTAGTAACTGGTATTGGTGTGTCATGATGTCATCAGTGATGTCATTTGAGATGTCATCAGTGATGTCATCAGTGATGTCATTTGAGATGTCATCAGTGATGTCATCAGTGATGTCACTGACCATGTCATGAATGATGTAATATGTGACATCATCAGCAGTGGATTGCGGGTGCGCGATATATAGTTAGTGCAACTAACTATATATGGAATTTCATTGGTTTTATGTCAATAAAATGTCCAGCTAACTATATATGGTCTCTAACCTATGGTTTTTTCAGTGAATTTTCAAGGTTTTGTAAATGCACATTCCTAACTATATATGGTCTATAACCTATGGTTTTTTCAGTGAATTTCATTGGTTTTTTAAAAGCTAATATCTATAGCTGTAAAATATATTCTTTATTACGTGACGTATCACGTAGCCACGTGAGACGCCTCATGACGCGTCGCATAACCGTGACGTATCGGCTCTGCAGCGCAAACAAAACCCGTAACGTAAGCGTGCCGGAGCAAAATCCACACGTGCACATATCTTGAGGCCTTGCAAAGGCACATCAAACAAACAGTCCCTACAATTTTGCCAAGTTTGCTGGAAATCTATTCCCTTAATTTTTTTTTTACTGTTTCTCTTGGTTTTCCCCTTGTTACGCTTACCGGGACGCTACCCGGTACGCGAACCGGACGCTCCAAAAACACAAGATGGCGGACTCCCGTTACGCTGCCGGTTAGCTGCCCGGTTCGCGTACCGGGAAGCGCCTCTACCGCGAAAAATCGCGGGGGACTTTAATATCCCCCTCATCAATCCTAGGGGGTCAGGAGGGGTTTACCTTGCCCCCTTTCCTTCATTTCCCCCTTCTTTTTTCACCACATCTTGTCTCTCGAACCTACCGAGAGACAAGATGGCGGCCGCTCCGGACTGTTTACAATGTTGACAGCTACGCTGCCGGTTAGCTGCCCGGTTAGCTGCCCGGTGAGCTGCCCGGTGAGCTGCCCGGTTCGCGTACCGGAACGCGCCTCTACGG